>NC_080049.1:29643884-29663884 GCF_026212465.1 Amaranthus tricolor
TTGGATGGTTTGTCCCATATGGATAAAGTAAAGATGGTGTACATACTTTATAAGTCATTGGAGCCCTTCCTCCCATTGTCATATGGTTTTTGGATGATATCTCCTTGGCTTATGAAGGTGTGTACCTTGTGTTTTCCCGATTATGTGCTGGCATTGACAATAAGTGTAGACAGTGGATTAGATTGGTAATGAATTATTTTTGTTAATTGGGGCAAGGCTGAAAATTTTCCTTGTCGTTCATATAGGTAGTGAGAATGGCGAGAATTAAACCCTCGTAATGGTTTGTAATAAGTGTATGATAATGTTATAGCTAGTTATTTTGTTCGAACGTTTATGGCCCTTGAGCATTGAGATTTATCTTAAAGATCTAATTAGTTATTAAAAACAATCCTGGTTATTTCCAGATTAACATATACTTAGACCCTGATCATAATTCCTATGTGCGGGATAACACTGGGTATGATGATGATGATGATTTCTCTTCCAATATGCAATTTAGCTGCTAAGTCAACATTATTCGAGAAAAGCCTTCACTTTGAAAGCTGCACTTTACATGTTTTGTAATCGGAAATTTTATAGTTGGCCCTGAACCTGCCGCTTTTTCATGTTCAGAAATTGTGCAGCAGCTGCTGGATATCTGGCCTGAGCTTTGTAGGTGTTGTGATTCCTCGAATACTTCTCCGCTCTACTCAGCTGCTGTTCAAGGTCATTTGGAAGTAGTAGATGCTATATTACAAGCAGACGACACTGCAGCAAGAATTGTCAGAAAAAATGGGAAAACTGCTTTGCATACTGCTGCTAGATATGGTCTTCTAGACATGGTCAAATTACTTGTCGAAAGAGACCCTGGAATCGTCTCAATCAAAGATAAGAAGGGTCAAACAGCACTTCACATGGCTGCTAAAGGTCAGGATCCCTCAATAATAGAGTTGCTTCTTGCTGATTGTTCAGTGCTGAATGAACGCGACAAAAAGGGCAACACAGCTGTGCATATTGCAACAAGGAAAAGTCGTGCCCAGGTATTTTGTTGTTTATGTTTAGTTGATATATTAACATGGTATATTTTAACATTCATATTTTGCTCAAGTTCAGAGTCCCTCAATAATAGATGGTCATATTTACCTTCACGCATCAAGTGATTATAATTTGCTTAGCTGATATATCATATCATAAAGCTCATGAATATTATGGTTTCCCACCTATGTATGTCTCCCAGACCCTGTTTTCAAACGGGATATTGGGTTGATGATGATGACCGATGTATGTCCGAGAATTATTTTCATTACTAGTAATACATTGGACTTTCCTGGGATCATTTTTTTTTCTTTCTTGGGATTTTTTCATTGTAGGTTTCATGTGGAAATCCTCCTTAGTCCTTGCTGTTTTGACGTAGTCAAATCGCAGTTTTCTGCCTAGTTTGTTCGATTAGCTTAAAAGTGCACTACTTGGCGCTTACCATTTATCGAATTTCAGTCCATGGATAATGAAGGGGTTAGCAAATTTGGTAACACACCCAACAATTGTATGATGATCATCTTCCTTTGTGATACTCTCTACCTTATCCTTTCCCTTATAGTAGCCTTTGATCATCGCATGGACACCTGACCATCATAACTCAAGATAAAATGTTCTTGCTTTAGAAAGCTTAATATACCCGCATTCTAAATCCTTGGGCATTGTTATTATGCATAATTTGCCATATACACCTTGCTTTAGAAAGCTGAAACGTTCCTCATTTATTCAGTGATTCTATCTTGTGAGATCTACACATCCAATCTTCCTCGGATATCGAGTATTTTCTATAGATTGTTAACCTAGTTAGGTTTTGAGCGTTATGCTTTTTTTCCTTTCAGGTAGTCTGCTATCTGCTGAGTTACACATCTGTTGAAGTCAACGCCATCAACAATCAGCAAGAAACAGCCATGGACTTGGCATCAAAGCTTCAATACGGAGAATCTGCGTTGGAGATCAGGGAAGCTTTATCAGACGCTGGTGGAAAGTACGCCAGGAATGTCGGGAAAGTGGATGAAAATATGGAATTAAAAAGAACAGTAAGTGATATTAAACATGAAGTGCATTCACAACTTATCCAAAACGAAAAGACCAATAAAAGGGTATCAGGCATTGCTAAAGAACTAAAGAAACTTCACAGAGAAGCGGTTCAAAACACCACCAATTCCGTAACAGTTGTGGCCGTTCTGTTTGCCTCTATTGCTTTCCTTGCAATCTTTAATTTGAACGGCCAGTACGTAACAATCGGTCCAGAAGCAGGAAAAGCCAACATTGCTAACACTATTGCATTTCGGGTTTTCTGCCTTTTGAATGCCGTGTCGCTCTTCATCTCACTAGCCGTTGTTGTGATCCAAATCACTTTAGTAGCATGGGACACTCAAGCTCAGAAGCTAGTCGTCACGGTTACTAACAAGCTAATGTGGGTTGCCTGTCTTAGCACTTGTGGGGCTTTCTTGGCGATAGCGTTTGTCGTTGTAGGTCATGAAAATTCGTGGATGGCTATCTTTGTAACTATAATGGGAACTTTTATCATGATGGGAACACTGGCTAGTATGTGCTACTTTGTGTTTCAGCATCATTTCAGGATTTTCGGAAATGATTCCCAGAGGCGGATCAAGAGGGCAAGTGGTAGCAAATCTTTCTCCTGGTCGTATTCCATCAATGTTTCTGATATCGACGAGTATAATTCAGACCATGAGAGGATTTATGCCCTATGATTTTAGATGGTTTGCAAAGTTCTTGTTGCACCTCAGTCCTCAAGTGCTAGTCCGAAATGTTGGGCTCTGAACTGTAGATTACTTATGTTTGTTGTGGTTGCTTGTTTCAAGGTAGTGCGTAAAATTTAGTGTTGAAAGTGATGATCTTGGTGCCCATGTTTAGAAATGGGAATCTCTATATATGTATAAGAGTATATATGTACCATATAGTATGCTTAAAATGGAAAGTTTTGCGTACAAACATGCCATGAGATATCACAAGTCTTTTGGAAGTGATCTATCATCTAATACACTTCTAAAAATAGAAGGTACCAACGTTGTACCCAGATAAATGAAGGTACCAAAGTTGCACCCAAATAAATGAAGTTATCAAATAAAAATACTCCAGTTGCATCCATATAAATAAGGTAATTAGGGTGTAAATTTATTTATCTCGGTTAGGTGATATTTTTGGTTTGATTCAGATCTACTTCAGTTTGGGTTTGATAGTGAGCGTATACAACTCTGATTAGAAAAATATATTGATTTGTTACACATCAAATGCTTCGGCAACATCTATAAACTTTGATTAGAGATAATTTTGAAAAAAAATGTGCCGATGACAATCCTAAGTATACAACCCTGATCTTTAGGAAAGCAAGTAAAGATCACAAATTCAAGAATTGATGGGTGGGATTAAAGATCTAATGCCAATCATTCAAATAGCTAGATAGTATAAACTAAAGTAAGCTATTACATACGACCTACGTTCCATTATACTTGCTACAGATAGTGATATTTTCTCACATGACACTATCGGGTGCCGAATATTTCAGAACGAAGGAGGTAATAAACAAGGGGCGCATGATTTAAGGAGACCTAATTGACCTATTACATTTTCATTTGGCTATATCATCTAAATTTCTTCCAACCATTTGCTATCAGCATCAAATTAAACTTGCAGAGCTCATAAACACTCAAAAACACCTGATATATTATATCTACACCGTTCCAGCCAGCATCATCCTATCCATAACCTCACTTGATCTGTACGAGATCAGACAGCAGCAATAGCAACATCTCTGTTGTGGAAGCTGCAGCGCAATATCCTTTTGAGTTTCAAATGGACGTTGCAGGTAATGGACAAAATTGACGGAACGTCTGTCTTCACTCAAGCGAATACGTAACATAAGAGAATTCTTAGGACATGGGACTCTGAACAAGCTTCGGATGAGTAGAAGCATAAATGGATGAATTAAAATCTGTTGTTAAGTGAGATAAAAGATGCCGTACATCTGGTCGCAAACTTTCCAAGGCCCTGCTGAAGAGTACTAAAACATCTGATCTAGGTTTACTAGTAGGCTGCACAGGCCCACCTTGCCCCTCATAATGTATAACATGGTGCCTGAACATGAAACAGAACATTAAGTAATTGGTGATGGAGACCGACCACAGATGTCAATAAAAAACATTGCCAACAAATGCTTACAGGAAGTCAATGAGATCAATTATCTCTGACGCTTGAGCAGGCACTGATGGTTGTGCATTTATCCCAAAGACATCTACCAATGCCTTAAGTAGCAGAGAGAGAGTCTGAAAAATAAGTCAAAGAACACCGAAAATTACGCTTATACGACTATAAAAATGGAGTTGGCACTCTGCAGCTCACAAAAAGATAGATGCACACACTTCTCGCCTAAAACTTGCACTTAAAACATGTCAGTTAACTTCATGTGCCATACATTCATCAAAAGAACATAAAAAAGAAACCAAAAGTTAGCTGTACAGACAAGATCATAAACTGTACACCATCCTCTCATCATCGATACAGAAAACCATCAAAAACATAGACATTGATTGAAAAAAAGACATCGCTACAAGTGAATGCTTCGTCCATCTTGCATAGTAGAGGGGATAATCATCAAGATGTGACCTATTGGATTAAGAGTGGACGGAAAAAAAGAATTGCAACCCGGATATTAGGTCACTAAGATGTACGCCTAATTTTTCAGGATAAATTTTAGCGGACAATCACTAGATCCTAATGTTGGGCTTTTAGAAAAGATCATTGGAGGAAGATGAGTAGCTAAAATGCGGATGCTTAGATGGATGATTGGACATATTTAAATGATAAATTCAAAATGAAGACTAAAAAGGGTTAGACGTCGCTGATATTGTAGATAAGATGAAAAGGATTTGTTTTAGGTGGTTGGAGCATGTGCAACGACAAAGTATTAATGAACTGGTAAGGAAAATAGAAAGGTAGAACTAAGGGGATTTTAAAAGAGGTAAAGAAAGAACTAATATGTCATGCAGTGATGTAGGGCATGATTGGAAAAGAATACAATATTTAGATTCATAAGTTGATGGCATATAGTCGAAATAAATAGAGAAGGAGAATTCATGTGGACAACCACTAAAACCAAATTATTTGTTTAAACCCCAATATTCTGGTTCCAGTTTTAGCATTGTTGTTGTATAATGTCTACAATTGTATTTAAAGTAAAGGGAAAACAAAGAATATAAGCCTGTTATCGAAACAATAAAAATATTTTTACCCTCCTTGCCACTTCATAGTATATGCGTGCACAACTTAAATTTTTGTAGTCCTTGTATCCCTATGAAATTGCACCTTGTATTGAAAGTTAGAATATGTATTTATAGTTGAAGAATAAGAAAAAACACAAAGTGGATGAAAGAAATAACCAGATGAGATGATGAGAGATAAGTAAGTGTGACAAACTAAAATAGTATGTGTGACGGAGGGAGTATTAACATAATTTATTAAGCTTATGGAATGGATCGTCATAATGACATTGAAAAGGCTTAGCGTGTAATTAAACTTGACATTATTTCAGCAGCAAAGTCTTTTTCCGGAATCAAGTCAACTGTACTAAAGTGCCTAATCCTTCTCAAGTTAATTAATTTTGTCATTATAGCATGTTATACAAACGAAAGTGGCAAATAGATAAATCTAGTTTCATTCAAGGAAGGGATTGAAATGACAATATTCTCATCGTAACTTTGCAACTCAACGGATACACTTTACACAAGAAAAGGACTTTCTTTTAAATGCATGGTCAAAATAGATCAAAGAAAAGCCTGAGCGGTCAAATTTGAAGTTGAATCTTGCCAAATTAGGTATTACTGTGATTTCGTACAATGGTTATGGCATTTTAAGAAGATTCTAGTATTGCGATTAATGGAGTTTATTACCAGCCTTTTGAATGCAGGAAAAGGACTTTAACTAAGAGATCCTCTCACTTCTGAGTCCAGAGTCATTGTCTGTTCAGCTTCAGCATTCACAAACTATGTTCCTCAGACTCCTCATTTTGCTTCACGTACCCGTGTACGATCCTTGATGCTTATGGCATTTAGAAACTTCATTTTAGGCTTAAAATTGAATATTGGTCCAAACTATATGTGCCATCCCAGACGACCAGATCCAGGTCATCTCCTCATCCATTCTTCTTCCTCTCCCATGACAGCATACCGCTTAACCCGGCCAAGCCCAATTCCTGTCTCTAGCTCTTCTTCTTTTTGTTTTTCATTTTCTCCCTTTAATTCATTTTTATCCTTTCTTTCTTTTTCTTTTTTCCCGTTTTCTTTTAATTCCTCTCTTTCTGCCATTTTTATCCCCACAAAACAAAAGCTTAGCACGACAGAATCCTCCATTTAAAATCATTCAGTTTTCATCAATAGACAATTTAGGAGAAACCCAATTAAATTATTATAAATTAGCAATTAAACTGGGGTAACCTACGAGTTTGAATTTGGAGTCTGATTGAGCTTAAGGATTTAAAGTTCCCATGGTGGATGTCGCCGGAGATAGTGAAGTACTCAAAATCAGATCTTTTGTAAAAGAAGATGATGAAGTGAAAATGGTGGGGCTGTAAAAAATGGGAATGGGTAGTGATCAGGGAGCGCACAAAATATGAATTTCCGAGCAATACTACAACCACGAGCTACTGGGTCACTGGCGGTTCAGTGGCTGGGATTTGGTCACATTGAATTCATCCATAGTTACCCGCAATTGAATGTACTTGGTCAGTGGCCAGGTCACCGGCAGTTTAGTGGCTGGGCTTTGGTGGCACCATCAAGGAAGAGAAAAGGCTAGGATGTTAGCCTATCAGGTAGGAGGAGAAAAAAGGTGGACTTTGGCCACATCGAATTCGTCTACGGTTACTCACAATTCAAGGTACTTCAATAAAGGTTTTTAAGCTGTTTACGGGTGGTCATATCTCACAAAATTGAACAAAAGAGCAATGAAAAGCATTAAAAAAATTGTTAATAGTGGATAATGGATTCATAACAGAACCAAAGTTTTCTTGTACAATCGCACAAATCTAATTGAGTAACAATAGAAAGGTTATGGATCAGAAAGTTGGGCCTTACTTGAGTTAATAAATGAACGCCATTTATTTCTTATTAATAAAAATGAGAGTGAAAAACTAACTGTAATATAAAATAGGAAGGGCCTAAAGAAGATGGAAAAGGTAAGGAAAATCATTTGAAAGAAATTAGGTATCAAGAGAAGATCAGGACTTTAAATGTCATGCGCTATGGACATGATCATTTTGACCAGTTATGTTTACCTGAGGGTCCACAAATAGGATGGATTCAGACTATTTTTTGAAGGATGGAAATAGCATAGCCCATTTATATGAAATTTTCCTCAAGAATATCGCTCATCTAATCTTACATTGCCATTACAGTTATCATCTACAGCACATTTTCCCCTATTGCTAATATACCCTATAATGCAAAGTTTTTTTTTTCAATCCACCAATTCGAAGTTATGCTTAAGAAAACAAGGGGTGCAGACGTGGAGTCATGCGATTTTGATTCATACTTCATCAAGATCTATGTCTATTTGATTCATCCTTCATCGAGAAATACGCCCTAGCATTATCCCTATTTGTAATAAAATTATATTTACACCTCATCATACACCCAACATTAATCCCATTCCATTCACTATGTCTAAAATAAAATTTGGTGATTAGTAAGACAAGAAGCAAAATTGGTTTACAATTCACTTTCTGATAAAACTCGCTCTTCTCTGTAACAGGATCCCACATTCAGCCCAAAAAGAAGAAAAAGAAAAAAAAAAAAAAAAAAAAAAAAAAAAAAAAAAAAGAAAGAAAGAACAAAAAAGAAGAAAGAGGATGGTATACCCTAAAGATCATGATAGGACATCAAGACCATGGCAGTGACACTTTCAAAGTAAAGAGACTTTAAAACGATTAGGTATTGTGTATATTTTAATAAACAGAAAGGTGTCAAATAGAAACACACCAAAACAAAAGAGGAAGATAAGAATGATATGTGGAACACCAGTAAGTTCTTAACATACGTTGGAGCACCAAAGCATTACAGCTTACAGAAAGAAAAAAGGAAAATGCAGCAACTTGAAACTGGACTTACACTACTGCATAAATTTGTTACCTTGTTGAAGAGAGTATGAGCATTTGCCAGTCTTGGGAGCAATGGACCCATTATCCGGAAGACTATTCTCAACATAGCCACTGAAGTTATTGGCCTGAGTTGTGTAATGATTACATGGGCCTTCTCTAGCCATTCTTGCGGTAGGTTGCTAAAGAACGAGTGGAGCAAACCAATGATGTTTCCTAAAATTCAAGATTAAACATATATCATATAAAAATCTTGAACACCAAAGCTTACAGTCTTCAGGGAAGATCAAATTTAGAATACCTGAATCAAGCCACTAGAGCTTACTTAACTATAATCACTGCACTATCAAATATTGATATACAATTAAAATCTTCCTATAGTAAAAGAAGCAGAAAATCAAACCTATTGCTGTGGAAGTATTGTCTTGAGCAGCCCATGTCGGATCCAATAAAGCATAATTAACAGCTGAATCTAACTCACTAGGAGACCTCTTCCCATCAGTGAGCCACCAGCACTCTTTAACAAGACGAGACACCTCAAGATAAAGTTGTATGTGGAAATCCTGTGGAAGCTGAGCTAGTAGAAGACCACAAGCTTGAATCAGCAAGCAAGACAGCTGTTGGCAGGTATAGCCACTACGAGAAACAAAATTCGAAGTATTTAGTCCAGAAGCTGGTGCTACAGATCGGCTTGCATTCATAGAATCTGTGCTTCCACCAGAAGGAGAGGTAGGTAAAACAGAGGTTTGCCCCGAAACATTTGAAGTTCCATGAAACCCGTTGCCAGACTGAATAAGGGTAGATTGGATGTCCACAAGAATCTGAACGAGTGATGACACAATTTGGGAAGCGGAAACTGGAAGAGAGAGCAATTCTATCACAGCTGTTTCAAGCACCAACTGAGTGTATGTTCCAGGATCTTGAATCTGATAAAAGGCTTTCTGAACCTCAGAAACATTGGTTTGCCCAGATTGATTTGTAGCAGGAGTTTTGTTTGGTGGACAGCGAGCTGAAAGGTATGAAGCATCTAAAATAGACCCCGACTTAGAGCTGCTACTGAGGGGAGGAATAACATTATTTACTAGACCCAACAGCAGGGAAGCAAAGTAATCTGGAGGAGGGCATGTAGATGAATTTGATGGTGCAATGTGCTGTGGAAATGACTCTGAAAAGGGAATCTAAACAAAGTTTTGAATGACAAAAGGAATCAACCACCTGAATGAGGAACATATCATAAAAACAGATAAAAAGAGAAGACAATTCTTCTCACCTTGGGAATATCGAGCACATTCAATACCCGGACAATTAGCTTTCCTGGAAGTTGACCATAAAAATATGCCAGCAAGTCACGGACAAATGTAAACCTAAAAGGATGGTAGGCTAGCAATTGTTTATAAATCACCAGAACTCTCTCAGCATGGTCCATAGCATCATTTTCAATGAGACGATAAACAACCAAAGGAATGACTGGAACCAAACGAGCAGCAATATCATCAAAAATTACAGGATACCTGCAGGATAAACGAAAAGTGTAATAAATTGGCCTGCCACTATGATAACAATCAGCGATCAACGTAGATTTGTCATCTTCATCAGAAAAAAGTGCATGGTTAATGAGCATTTTAATTTAGTGGTTATAATCCAAAAGAAATAACAATTTGATTCACTCTTCTCATCTTCAGCTTTTCCTATGCCAGAAGTCAATCGCTCCCTCAATGTGCAAAATTTTAACTTGTTGAAAGAGCACAGGCATAGAAAAATGATGTGAAGCGAATTTCACCTAATATACATCATGATCAACCAGTATGTGAAGTAGGAAAAGCCCGGAAATAGTTGAAGAAACTGTTAATATGTTAAGATAAAATGCCTATGGCTTTAACAAAGGTGGCTACCGGAGCAAGCTTCTAGCACCTAATTCATAGGTCACTGCGCCCAGCAAATAAAAAGCAATTTTTTATCGCCTCAGCTTACCCCCTTTTCTAGACACACATGAGCAAATGCAACATAATATGCAGCAACAATCCCCAAAAGGAATTTTAGACACTCGCAGTCAAGCAAATAACAAACCTAGACCTACACAAACAAAAATGGCAATGTTTGATATGGTTTTCCCCATTATATAAGTTAGGAATTTAAAACCCAAAATAACCCACTTTGATAAATTGAGTGGCAAAACTAAGGAAGCTTAACCACATTTATGCTACTCACCCAAAAGCCAAACTTATATGATCCTGTTTGGAAAAATCTTATACAGTAACCCTATAATGATAAATATTATACATGGTGGATAAGAAATTTTTGATTTCCACTAAATGACTGCTGCTGTTGTTACCAATACATTTATGACGATGAGGGTAGGGAAGTTAACCAACCCAAATTACCTCTACCTTTTAACCTGATTGCCCTCTTATTTCCTCTTCTAGTTAAACTTAGAACATTACGGATCTTAAAACACACTAAGGTAGGCCAAACATAACTTGGGATGTCTGCACAGTGCAAACGCATATGACAATGAACGAGGAGAATATACGCAGATGATCATTGGAATTGATTTTTACTTCATATAGATATAGTGTTAGTCAGGGTCGTGAAGAAAATTGATGCTTTGTAACATACAATCACATTTCAATTTTCTTTGTTTCATGTAGCCAACCCCGTACTTCAAGATTAAGGCTATTACATTGATGGTGGTAGTGGGGGTGGAGTCCCTCAACCCTTAATGAAACTTTCTAGAGCTCTCACACGATCACACCCACCATTATTCCATCTTTGAACTCTCCCTTTTAGCTACTCCTTTGCTAATTAATATTTTCTAATAATCTAAACATGGATATTAAAAAAAGCGAATGGTCAATGGGGAGTAGCTGAAAAATGAATTGGAGCACTTAGGGCACAAAATCATGAGAAGAGGTGAGTGAGAGAGCTACAAGGAGGAGGGGATCAATCTGGTGGTCTTCAATCAGCATGAAAAGGTGTTTGGTTGGCCTGCGTTTGGTAGGGGAGGTGTGACCTGCGGATATCCATTATAAGCGCGATGTCAAAGAGAGAAGACAAGAAAAGGAAGAGAGTGGTTTCGTTTGTTGGAATCGTGGACAACACGCTCATCATGAATGTGAAGACTGTTCGGATGGGTGACATATTTTTCTTCAATTTTGTTATTAAAACAATGTAAGGGGTAAATATAGAAGCATAACAGAAAAAGAACAGGTAATAGCAGGGTCATTTCCTATTGACAAATGACCAGGCTAGTGGTGGTGGAGGCCGGTGGTCCTTTGCTACAGTCCTTTACATGGAAATTGTTAAATGTTAAATCAGAACAAGACGAGGAACGTGGTGCACAACTGTTAATGCAAGTGTTGGAGGTTGATTTATTTATATTAAAATCGCAATTTTGATGTACAGCTATATGATTCTAAAATCCACACGAGTGATCCGCATCGTAGGTAGGATTGCAACGTCAGTAGGATCTAACGATCCTAATTATAATAAAATTTTAAGAGTAGGATCATAATAGGATTCTATTATCCTACGATCCTACAATTCGATCATTGACTCAATTAGTATTAAATTTTCTTATTCACCATCTTTCACTAATCTCCTTCACAAATATGTTTGAAATATTTCATAATCATAATTATAAAGAAATGAAGTGTTTTATTGAAATAAAAGTTAAATATCTTCATAATTCATAGAAGGTGGGTCGGACTTGTATACTGATGCAATTATTAAGAAATGGTTTTGGTTGACTGGCCGTCTTGTACTTGTCTTGTTTAGTTTTCAGTAAAGTCGAATGATTTGATATGATTTTGGAAAGATAGATGGATGGGTTTAGAACCTTTCGAATTCCTTTTTCCAAGATGGTATCAATTATGAACCAACCACGGAGCTCCAATCTGTAATCTTCTAACGTGAGAAATAATTGAGTTTCTTGGAATCTTTCTTTTAGACACCATCTGCTAGAAAGGGACCTTAATTCGAAGTCTGAACAGCTTTCTCTACTTCAGAATTTTCACCCTTCTTCAAATTCGGACACTTTGATTTGGTCTCGTGATCCAAAGGTTTTTCATGTGCTTCATTCTATTCCTGCCTCGTTTTCCTCTCCAACAACTTCCTTTTTAACAGCCAATTTGAATTGGAGAGCAAAAATTCCGAGCCTTTATTGGGTTGGTTGTCTTACAGAAGCATGATACGCTGGAGAATTTACATACTAGGAGAACTAATAAGTCTTTGAATCCACATATATGCAGTATGTGTTTGAAAGATGGAGAAAATAATGATGCATTGCAGTTTTGTGAAGGGTCTTTGGTCTAGGCTTTTTAAGATTGGCGGAGAAGAGTGGGTTGCTCCAAGAACGATTGGAGATTTCTTATTTACTAATATTCATGGGTTTAGGGCAATAGAGACCTCAAAAATTATGCGTGTGTTGTTGCTATGTAACTCTACGTTGTATCTGGTTGGAAAAACGACGAATGTTTTAAAATCTTCTCCTTAGAAATTATTTGGGATAAGGCAAAATTTTTAGCGTCTTTATGGGCTAAGGCCTAAGGCTAAGGCTAATGGTCTCTTTCAACATTGTTCTTCAAACGAGCTATGAGGAGAAGAATAGAACACATTAATGTAGTCAAATAGCTAATGTTTTCAGAGATCTCTCAACCCTATAATGTAATAATGAAGTTTCTTCAGTAATAAAACTTTCTTTATCTAAAAAAATTATTGAAAATTTTTTCAACTCATTATCAAACAAAGTCAAAGAAATTTTAAAACACAAATTAAAACCTACAAAATGAATGCATTTCATAAGGTAATAAATATATTAGCTAATTTTAGTTTATTTGTAGGATTGTATAATCCGTATGATTCAATCCTAATCCTCTGAACGATTCCAACTAGGATCTCAATTCTGATAACTTTGGGTTTATTTGTTTTAGTGTTGGTTTTTGTTGAAACGGGGAAGTTTAAACAGAAATTTAACTGAGGACATGGAAGCTTAGTGAGCAGACGCATCGATTTGTTTGATAGAATCTTTTTCTTGTAATATAAAATTTTAAAAAGTACATGTTATCATACAGAAGTATTTCATTCCCAATGTTAGTAAGTGGCTCCCACCTAGGGTGGAGTTTGGGAGGGTCGAATGTACGCAACCTTATCAATGATAAAATCAACAAAGATGTTTTTGATTGACCCTAGATAGCAAATCTCATGTGCAACTTTACATAAATAAAAAGTGTTCGTAATTTAATGCATTGTTACCTGGAACAACATTCGGTTTGTAAAGGGGAACGAGAACGGAACGCAACCTTGATTGACTTGGAAACGATTGGGTACAAGATATATTATGTATAAAATATATAATTGAAAACATAATTAAATTAAAATGATTTTTTTGCTTTAAGAAATTATTTTCAAGTGGAATTCTTTCAGATCTCTTGGTTTCATCTCATTTTTTTATCCCTTCTCTTTTCTTAAATTTGTAAATGAAGGCCAAAATATCTTTAAAAAAAGTCTTCTACACCGGGACGTCACCTTGAGTGATTTGGATCACATTTTGTGGTGATTGGGGACAGACGTTCCCGGATCGCGAAACGTGGCTACGTTCCACGTTCCATGTAACTATGATTTAATGAGCCATTTTACTTTAGTCCATTATAATCTGAAACCAAAGAATTATAAATGCATACCAAAACAATAAGCATAATGAATTGATAAAACCTTTTCTTTATGACTCAAATTGTCAAAACTAGAAATAACAAGTATAAAAAGATGGCATATTCAAGTGCACTCAAAAACTCTTTTGATTCAGACCCATTCATGAACCTGACCAAATGTGATCTATTCCGAACCTCACTGTTACTATACAAACAAGAATTGCGATAGAAGCCTGAATCAAGGAACAGAAATTACCGGTCCTTCCAAGAGAGATGATTTCCTAATGCCTTCTGCAAATCTACACGCTTGAACATTCCAGAATATAGCCAGTGCTCAGGAGGCCCACGGGTCAAAAAGAATAATTTCAATCTTTGTTGAAGCTCTGGCCTCTCAAGCATACTGATCTGCAAACCAATTGTACAAAATAAAATATCAGACACTATATAGCGTCATTAGAGTTTTTCCCCTTATAAGCTTTTTTTAATATATAACTCCTTATAAAATTAATCCAGTGATGATTATATTATTATTTATTATGAGAAAAATTTATCAGAATCCAATTCGCATGCTCATACATATTCCCAGCTCAACTAAAACTTTCTCCATTAAAAGTCCCGTATATTAAAAAAAATTAGACATCTAAATTGAATCCCCCTCATGAGGACAGGGTTTTCCACTAGTTGAAAATAAATTCTAAATATCATATGGGGGAACAAATGTGCGAAAAGAAACTCACTGCAATGTGTAAAGCGTGTGGATCATCATCACGGTCAATTAATGCAAGGACCAAAATATCCAAAGGAAGCAACTCATGAGTCCAAATAAAGAATGCCAAATTTGAAGATGCTTTCTTAAGAAGGTCCTGAAGAGAGATGTGTTTCGATGTTTTGAAAATATTGTTAGTAAGAGAAAATTAATTGTAAATATTGTCAGTAAGAGAAAACTTATTGTAAATGAGCTGACAAATGTCACCAGCCAAATGCATCACCTGCAAGGGATGTCCACGCTGAAGTTCTACATGGATATGTTGAAGTAGAACATCAACCATGGTGTAAATATTTGCAGTCACTTCTTCAGGGGAAAATTCTCTCAACACACGGGCCTGTACTTGATTGCATAAAAACCATCACTTTAGGAAATTGCAGAAGAAAGTGCATTGCTTAAATAGAAAAAAATACTTCACCTCCAAATTCCAATGATGGTACATTTATAAAGAATAAAAAGCAGAGTAATGTCAGTACCAGGTTTGCACTATTTATACTTTCAGGGTGTCCATGCATTAGTATCCAAGCACCAGCACATAAGTATTGCCGATGAACTTGAAAGCTATGACTAATGTACGTCACTAAATAAGTTGGATCAGCTGATGGTGAAAGAAGCTTGGTGCATTGATTAATCACAGTACTCTCTGCCTGCCAAAAATGACCGATAGTAAAATCAAAAAACAATATACTGAGTTTAACTGCCACGCTTACAAAAATCAGTACAGTTGTCAGATTAAAGATATTCTATGCCTTTCCAGTGCATTGATATGTAAAAGATGAAGCATAGTAAGTAATCATAATGTTGTCACGAAACTGATGCACATTTTCCCAAAATTACCAAGCAACAGTGTGATAGTGCCTTTAGAATTATAATTCTAACATACAGCATAATAAAGCTGTTACTGAACAAAAGAATGAAGCAAAAAATGGTTATTAAACCTGTTGCCATGCTTGAATGGCCAGGCCCCTCTTATCTACGCGACCAACTAATGCATTACGCAGACCAGGTGGAAAACAGCTTAATGTTTTTTCTGACCAAGAATGTTGGCTAGTTGACAATATTTGTTCCACCATTGAAGGAAGATAAAGTGCATGCTCAGAGTCAGCAATGCCACGTGTCTTAACAATAATAGCCAGAGAAACAATAACAATGCGTTTCAAAGTTTCGGTGAATTCAGTTGAACCCTACAATTTATAAAACAACTTTTATTAAAACGATAAAGAACAGTAAATCAAGTGCAAATTTAAAAAGAGCGAAAAAAGTTTAGCGTTAAAGATAAACTAATACCTTTCCTTCCTTCTTTACAGAAAAAAAATCTCTCTGAGATAGGATTAGATTCATGCAAAGGTTCTCAGCGAGTCTAAAAAGACGGTGATCACCTCGTTTCCCTCTCAAAGCACCAACAATTTTTGTGACATCATACATTAAACTTTTGTTCTTTCCTTCATACCTGCATATAAATATTAAGCATCAATCCAATCATACTATAGTTAAGTATAAAAAGCAAACTGAACTCACAGAAGTTAGGCTGGCTCTCCATTGACAGAGTCACAGAGAAAACTAACAGGAGCTATATGAAAGTGCTCTTAATAAATGGACTTTCCACTAAGGCACTTCATTTAACACCCCTAATTTAGTAACTGAAACTAATAAATATAAAATAAAAGAAAACAGAAAATAATACAACCTCAAATTGCAATAGTGGAGGCTAAGACCTAAATTAGAGGTCTAAATTTTTAGTGCCACACTCAACTACAATATCAAACGGTAAAGCTTATCCCAAAATAAAATCATAAAGTCCGCTTGTACAACTCTTTGAAGCTAAAAAAATAACTAATAAAACAACTTCTACTACATGACTTGAACCTTCAACTATCATGATCCACCTCATATAAATATTGTTCCTAAAATGAAAAATTAATTTATAGACTATCATAGGATCACGGTGGAAGAAAAAGTGGTCGCGAACACACAACAAATAATACACGCATGTTCTATAAGCTAAAAGAAAAACCGGAGAACCACTTTAACCAAAAATATAGTAATATTATAAGAAGTCCTATAAAAATTATTAATAAAACACTACTACCTCCACATATATATATATATATAGGAAGCAGTTCAAGTGAGAACCATCCTTATATGAGAACCGTGAGAACCAATTTGCCTGACAAAAAAGTATTACTTTTTTACTAAAAAGCTATTACTTTAAGGCAAAAATGTTTTACTTTTTTTTTGGAAAAAAAGATGACACTTTTAGGTAAAAAAGTGTTACTTTAAGAAAAAAATATGAAATAAACTCACAAAATGGTGTTACTTTTTACATAAAAAGGTGTTACTTTTCGAAAAAAACGTGTTACTTCGTATTTATATTTTTTCCTAAAAGTAACACTTTTTTGCTAAATAGTACCAGATTTTTTAAAAAACAAAAGTAACATTTTCTTGCCCAAAAGTAACACATTTTCTATGAAATAGTAACACATTTTTATCGGAGAGATTGGTTCTTACGGTTCCCATATAAGCTTGGTTCTCACTAGAACTATATATAGATATATATAGTGGCGGGGAAATATTGGTTGTAGCAGATGATGACAACAGGGAAGTCCTTTAAAATAAAATCGAAGCCAAAGATCGGATTTTTCAAAAATAATCGAAATGTGAGATTTTTAAAAAGTAAATTTTCTATTATAAATTGTATATTTCTCAAAATTTGAATCATACTTTTCATTACATGTCTTGACAATATTTCCTAATCCTACTACAATTCGGAACTTTCTCACTGTTCCAAAGTAAGTTTCCTAATTAGACTTTTGTAACAATTCCATTTTACAAAAACCCCATTCCAATTAAGGACACACACAAGCCATTCATACTCACCGATAAAGTGGAAGCAATCGATAATTCAAAATTTCGAGCACCAAAAGTGTTGCTATTGGCTTGCTTAATGTGCCTGGGTTCCTTTGAGTTAGATGCTGCAAAAAATGTATATAAGCACAAGAAGACAAGCTAAAGATCCTTCTAATCATGACTTATTTTTCTCTCCGACTCTTAAGTGCAAAATTTCTTCCAAAAACTCACATCTTTTAGAAAAATGGTGCACATAAGAAACGAAGGGAATATATAAAAGTCTAAAAATCATCTCCATCCCGAAAAAAAAAAAACAAATTTTAAGATAAAAACAAATCAGGCCTTCACTGTTGATATAGTCTTACAAACAATTTTAAATATTTAAGTCTTATAATAATTATATACCAAATACTCCCTCCCTTTCAACACTAAATTTCCATTTGCATTTAAGAAACTATTCATCAATCAATATTACTTTATATTGTATTCTTAAATTATAAGTTAAAAGATAAATTGCATCTAACATGTTGAACTTTGGCCAAAATAGTTTATTAGTTCGAACTTCAATAATTACATCGGTTAAGATGAACTTGAAAATTTGTATTCATCCAACAGACATATGCTCTTTGACCTGTTAAGGATAAAAGTCTTACTTTTTAAAATTTAAAAGATTTTTTGAATTAAAACTAATAATTAAATTATTCAAGTCCTCTCCCCTCCCTGGCCAGCCCATTTCCCGACCTCTCTCAGTCCCCTTCCTCTTTCATAGAAATCTCTGCCATATGCCTCCCTCGATTCACCCTTTTTCCCCTCTCCCTTGTCCCTAATTCAATTCAATCTGCATACACCTAATCAAACACAAAAGAACCGAACATAAGTGGTAATTTCTTTTTGAAATTGTGATTTGAATTTCGTACGGGTCGCATCTTGTTCATCACTAAATTGGTATTGCACTTTACGTGTATTTAAAACAAGAAACGAAAGGGAAAAATCAATAAAACAACCCTCAATTTTCAGGGCGAAGAAAGGGGTGGGGTAGGGGCAGTTTCGTGCAAGGGGAAGAGGTGGGGGAAGGAGCGGTTTTAGGCAACGGGGAGGGGCGTTTCAAGCGAGGGGGAAAGGGTGGGTGAAAGGAAGTATCAGGTGAGGGAACGGATTTTTTGATTTATATTTCATTTATTTTTGAAACTTTTTAATTTTATTTTAATTTTATTATAAAATCAAATTTAAAACAATTATTCTAAACAAATAAATAAAGGAAAAAATAATTAGGTTTTTAATATAAATTAAAATAAAAATTTATTAGAATTAATTATAATATATAATTAAATAATAAACTTAATAAGTAATTAAAATGAACTTAAAATTAAAAACAAAAGAAAATTAAAAAAATGCCAAGCGTGCTGCCCCGATGTCCATCACATCAGAAAAGTAAACTCCAAAAATTGTCATGTCACCCATCTTTTGGTCACCGACAAATAAAAGTTTGTTGATTGAAAACTAACTTCAAAGTTCGTCCCGTTGAATGTAATTGTTGAAGTTTGACATGATAAACTATTTTTGGCCAAAGTTAAACCTACTTCATAATATTTTTCCTAAATCTGAGTATAGTCAAGTGAGATATCAGTTAATAAGTCTCAATGTAAATTTTTTAACATTGAATTTTATAATATTAATTATGCATAATTAAAGATATTAAAGTAGAATTAGTACATTGGATAAAGTGCAATAAGCAAAATGAGAACTTTGTGTTGTTATAGAGGGAGCATGGAATAAAAACTCGCTTGTTACGTTATAAAAGGGGCGTTGTGTAACTTGTTTGAGAGCATGGCGAAAAAACTTGTGACGTTCAATCCCGATGCATGAATTTTTCACGATCAAAATGTGGCATTGACCATTACGTAACATGTAACGCCATCATAACGATATTCGTCGTGAAGAGATTATAGAAAAATTACTTCTAACATCTCACTAAATTGTAGAAAGAATTCTTATTTCATCTCATTAAAATTTCATTAATGCCTATTAACTATAGTTCAGGGGCGAATCTCGGCATTTGCAGGGTGTTCAACCGCACAGGGGCCCAGAATTATGGGGCCTCATATAAAAATCAGCGTATTAAGTATATACTAGTATTGCAAAGTGGTGTAGCTGGCAAGAGTTTTGGAATATAAACTCAAGGGCAGCAGTTCGAAATTGAAGACTGACAAAAAACTCAAGGACATATGCAACCGTGTTTTTCTTCCATGGGAGGGAGTATTATTGATAACCACAACTATTATTATGTTCATTTATAATTGCTACTTGCAATATGAATTTTTTTTTTTTTTTAAAAAAAGTTTTATTCATAACTAAAAGAAGGTACAAAAAAAGGGGCAAGGCATCCTTAATGGTCAGAATAATTACAATAACTCCTAGCACTTCTACATAAATGTCCTTGACAGAGAATCCAAAAAAAAAAAAAAAAGCAAGGCTAAAACGTTACCTTGCAACCAAACATCTCCATCATTGTTATATAAAGTCCAACTTGTTTAAAGCATATTATGATTTTCTTTACTTTGTACTCACTTGATCCAAATCTAGTTATTATACCAATTTAAGATCCATAAATCAATCATAA